>NW_027212039.1:285000-288789 GCF_036971445.1 Narcine bancroftii | reverse complement strand
TGACACTGCGCAGCCAATTAACTTTGATGCCAGTGGAAAAGGGGCTTATGAGTTATACATTCAAGTCCTACTTCCCAGGTTTGATCACACACACAAAAATCTGGAATTCTGGGAGACTGCAGTCTTCTGAATATGATATTAAACCAAACCAAACACTCTTCTGCTCTCTCTAGTGAATGAAAAAAAGATTGATGCCTTCTGGTAACAGCATTGATTATTTGGTCATTGGTAATACTGGGAGATTTTAGTCACCGTATTTCCTGCAATGGCATCTCTATTTCACAAAGACTTTGTTGCCTGGAGATGCTGTGGAGCATTTTTGAAAGATGCTGAATAATTCTTTCAGGGCTCTGCCTTTCTCATATTGACAATGATCAAAATATTTTCAGGGAAATTCTTGGAAGTTCTCTGCTTTTTTCATAAATTGCATCAGAACAGTGTATTTGGGAAGGGTTCAAAATAAATCTGTCAAATATATTTGGAGCATATGTCCCCAAAAATTCCAGGTTTAATTGGTGGATTTTATTAAATACAAATGGCAGTGTGGTCACTGAGTCGCAGTGCAAAATGAAGCATCGTAGTCAAGTTGAGTTCAAATGGAAAACAACAGTTTTCTGTTGGACCCGTGCACTTTTAAAACCCTGGGCTCCCAGCCACCCCCCGTGCCAAGCATAGCCGAAGGTGACATCATAGCACTTCCCGAACCAGTTCGATTTTCTGGCAGGTGAGCCACCATGTTTCCCCCCCCCCCCCCCCCACCCACCCAAGAGCCGGCTTTCAGAGGCACTAATGCTGGTTTCTAGTTAACAAATACCATATTACACATCTCAAGAAAAAAAAATTAAATCCTGCCAACCGAGAATTTAACCCAGTTGGTTAAGAACTTAATTTGGCCAAGATTAGCCCATTTTAGGAAGTAATTTGTTTGTGTTTTATTTTTATCTTTAGAAATATTTTCAGTCACATTTTTCTTAAGACATACAGCATGGTAACAGGCCATTTCGGCCCATGAGTCCATGCTGACCAAATTAACCTACACCTCCATTAAGTTTTGAATGGTGGAGGAAACCCAAGCCCTCAGGGAGAGCCTATGTAGACACAGGGAGAACAAATAAACTCCTTACAGACAGTGCAGGATTTGAACCCTGGTCTTGGTCGCTGGGGCTGTAAAGTCATTGTGCTAACCGCTACACCAACCATACTGCCTGTTTGTAATGATTATTCAATTATTGACCTCATTGTAAATATTATTATTCTTTTGGTGGTTTATAAATCGTGATTTACTAATCTGATACACTGCTATAACAAAATAATAAATCATTTTCTCTTAATCAAGAGCAATTTGCAACCAATTTACCAATTCAAATTATGTTTTTCAAGTGATATACATTTGTTCCATGTTAAATGTAATCATTTGCATGCTGAAAGCTTGTGTTAAGGTTGGTAGAAGATGAACACACATAAAAGCAATATCTGGTCAGCTAATTTTAATTTTTTTTTTACCTGTTTGAATAGAATGATGTACGATGCATCTGGATTAGTGTGCAGTGGGCTAATAATTACACATTTCAGGTTTTGGTCACACCAGACTCAGGATGCTTTTAGATTCAAATGTAGAGTAAATGCACCCTTAGCAGATAACATTGAAGTGGGCAAACCATTCATATATTAAGGTAAAAATCTGATATATATAACAGGCAACTATTGAGTGCAAGTCGCCTTGAAAGGGGAAAATTTATATAAATATCATAATATGAGTTTGAATTTCATGTTAGAAGAACCTTAGAATGCATCAAAACTAGTTTAGTTTTTTTTTCAAAAAGCTGAAGATGCCAGTTCAGAAGGAGAGAAATAGTGAAATGAAGGAATTCCCTAGTTTCAGACTCAAAACCTCTGATAGAAAACAAAGCAGTCCAACATCCAATCTGTGGTTTGATGGTCATCTGTGCTACTCATCAGCCTTGCTCAATATTACAATTTATCTGCTGGGATGTGTCCAAGTTTTATAACTGATTGTTACTGGTACTGCATGTGCCAACACTTTGCTACATAATAGTTGCAGGTCCATGTAATATTTGGTACTTTTCTTCATCTTCTTATCCCCTGATTCCTATTATGAAGAGAACCCCCTTCTCTGTGCCCCACCCCCTCCTTCCAGGCCATTGGGAGGGAACTGATTCAGGGACCACAGAAGTGATTTTTAGGACAAGAAAGACAGTTATATCCCTCCATTCCTGTATTTAGCGTACAATTAAAATAGGCATGCTCTCACCTTTGGGGGTTGTTTCCTAAAGTCCTACTGCATTTGATTTTATTTGTCCCCAATATGTCTCAAGCTTTCTTCAGACTGCACTCAGTGCAGGAGATCAAAGAAAATGATGCCAGGTACATCTTAAGACAGCTCAGCCTGCCTTTTCACTAATAACCATTTCTGTAGACCATCTGAATCTAGTTGAGAATGAAAGGGTGGGGGGGGGTGGGGGTGGGGGGGGGGGGTTGGGGGAAACTAAATCTGCAGGTTCGAGTTTAGCAACAAGGAACTTTGTCATTGGATGCAAATTCTATCCTAGGAAAAGCATTGCATTGCTGTAGCAATTATGGAGATTAAAACTCAATATTAAGGGCTCTAGTAGGAGCTGGAAACATACACAGCATCTTCATTACTGATCTGTTTGGGAGAAAGCCCAAAGGTAGTAACATATTTCTGAAGGTCTGTCAGCTTCCTCTATTCAGTCCAAAACCATCTTGATTCCAAGCACTGCAGGGCCATGTAAACGTGTACTGTAACTCCATTTCAACAATATTTGCATTCACCAGAGATGCAAAAACTGTGCTTTCATTCTGTGCTACTGTGACTGAAGACTCCTTGGCAGAAACCCTGGAGTTGTCAAATGCCAGCACAAATACAAAAAACAACTAGTGGGCTCATTAACACATCCAAATAGAACCTGCAGGTTATATATAGATACACACAAATACTTCTTGAAAGCACTTGAATAAAAATCCATTATTTGCACAGAATTTAACATTTATAAAGTTCACCAGGCTTTGGTGCTTGAAAGGTAAATGGTTACTGCTCAGGAAGGACCTTGTCGGTTTTCAGAGAGAGATTTGTTGTATGCTGGACACCCACAACTGATTCAGTTTTAATCAGCCACTTCAGTGCCTTGCCGAAGAAACTTGCCCCCTCAGGGTTCTCTAGATGATAACCTTTTTTTTTCAGGTCACCACAGAGTTCCTTTTTTGTTTGTATTATTTCAAGTGAAACATTAGACAGCCAGTCCTATCTTCTTGCATGAACCACAATGGCTTTGACCAGGCTGAACTAAGCACTCACAACCCATCTTCCAAATGGGGTTTTCCACAAGCTTGCCAGCTTGTCCTGTTCCACTCCCAGGTATTGCTGCTGACTGTGGGACAGCAAAACTGAATTCCACCTCGCTCCTGCTCCGCCTCGCTCCCGCTCGCCCTCCCGCTCCCGCTCGCCCTCCCGCTCCCGCTCGCCCTCCCGCTCCCGCTCGCCCTCCCGCTCCCGCTCGCCCTCCCGCTCCCGCTCGCCCTCCCGCTCCCGCTCGCCCTCCCGCTCCCGCTCGCCCTCCCGCTCCCGCTCGCCCTCCGCTCCCGCTCGCCCTCCCGCTCCCGCTCGCCCTCCCGCTCCCGCTCGCCTCCCGCTCCTTCCCCTCGCCCGCTCGCCGCTCCCGCTCGCCCTCCCGCTCCCGCTCGCCTCCCGCTCCCGCTCGCCGCTCCCGCTTCTCCCGGCTCGCACTCCCGCTCCCCGCTTCGCCCGCC